>NC_091118.1:201307336-201337336 GCF_040183065.1 Periplaneta americana | reverse complement strand
GTCGAATACCACCAAGGGGGCCGCCAGGCTTAACGTTCCCATCCGACAGACGAATCACTATCAACAGTGACATATGCCATCTCTTCATATGCACTGCGGAGAGATTTGAGATTTAATCCAGGCACATTGGTGCACAATTTAGTGATTAGAAGTTGTGCACCACCATCTCTCCTAGTCCCGAGATATAAATTTTAACAAGAAAGTTTCTGACCCCGCTGGGAATCGAACCCGGGCCGGCTATTCTGGAGCCAGACGCGCTACCACAGAACTAACTCGGCGGAGTTATAATAATAATAATAATAATAATAATAATAATAATAATAATAATAATAATAATAATAATAATAATAATGCGTGTCTAATGGCTACCCACTTCACTTTGCGTGAAGTGAGGATGATGATGAAAGTGAGGAAGGGAGAAGGGGAAACCCGGTGCCGGCACGTAGCCTACTCCTGTCGAATAGCACCAAGGGGGCTGCCAGGCTTAACGTCCCCATCCGACGGACGAATCACTATCAACAGTGACATATGCCTTCTCTTCATATGCACTGAGGAGAGATTTGGGATTTAACCCAGCCATATTGGTGCACAATTTAGTGATTAGAAGTTGTGCACCGCCATCTCTCCTAGTCCCGAGATAGAAATTTTAACAAGAACATTTCTGACCCCGCTGGGAATCGAACCCGGGCCGGCTAGTCTGGAGGCAGACATGCTACCACAAAGCTAACTCGGCGGAGTTATAATAATAATAATAATAATAATAATAATAATAATAATAATAATAATAATAATGCGTGTCTAATGGCTACCCACTTCACTTTGCGTGAAGTGAGGATGATGATGAAAGTGAGGAAGGGAGAAGGGGAAACCCGGTGCCGGCACGTAGCCTACTCCTGTCGAATAGCACCAAGGGGGCTGCCAGGCTTAACGTCCCCATCCGACGGACGAATCACTATCAACAGTGACATATGCCTTCTCTTCATATGCACTGCGGAGAGATTTGGGATTTAACCCAGGCATATTGGTGCACAATTTAGTGATTAGAAGTTGTGCACCGCCATCTCTCCTAGTACCGAGATAGAAATTTTAACAAGAACGTTTCTGACCCCGCTGGGAATCGAACCCGGGCCGGCTATTCTGGAGCCAGACACGCTACCACAGAGCTAACTCGGCGGAGTTATAATAATAATAATAATAATAATAATAATAATAATAATAATAATAATAATAATAATGTGTGCGTGTCTAATGGCTACCCACTTCACTTTGCGTGAAGTGAGGATGATGATGAAGGTGAGGAAGGGGAAGGGGAAACCCGGTGCCGGCACGTAGCCTACTCCTGTCGAATACCACCAAGGGGGCCGCCAGTCTTAACGTTCCCATCCGACAGACGAATCACTATCATCAGTGACATACGCCATCTCTTCATATGCACTGCGGAGAGATTTGGGATTTAACCCAGCCATATTGGTGCACAATTTAGTGATTAGAAGTTGTGCACCACCATCTCTCCTAGTCCCGAGATAGAAATTGTAACAAGAACGTTTCTGATCTCGCTGGGAATCAAACCCGGGCCGGCTATTCTGGAGCCAGACACGCTACCACAGAGCTAACTCGGCGGAGTTATAATAATAATAATAATAATAATAATAATAATACTGTGTGCGTGACTAATGCCTACACTCTTCATTTTGCGTGAATTGAGGATGATAATGATAATGAAGGTGAGGAAGGGAGAAGGGGAAACCCGGTGCCGGTACGTAGTCTACTCTGTCGAATAGCACCAAGGGGGCCGCCAGGCTTAACGTCCCCATCCGACGGACGAATCACTATCAACAGTGACATATGCCTTACCTTCATATGCGCTGCGGAGAGATTTGGGATTTAACCCAGGCGTATTCAAATTCAAATTCAAATTCAAATTTATTTTCAATTTACATTTGAAATGAATACATATGAATAGATACCCGAAATGAGCATATGCTCGTGCTCGGGTACAGTCCAGTAGTCTACATAAATTTTACAGGGATCTATAATAATGCTGATGTTAGAAATAATAGTAATAATAATAATAATAATAATAATAATAATAATAATAATAATAATAATACAAATAAAATAATCGTGACAGAAATGATACAAAGATTGTGATACAAAATAATTCATTAATAATAATATTAATAATAATAATAATAATATTAATAATAATAACAATAATAATAATAATAATAATAATAATAATAATAATAATAATAATAATAATAGTGATGAAACAAAAATATTTGCAATAATAAAATAAATACTAAGACGGATAAAATAAAATATAAAACCACTAGCGAGAGTTAACACAACTTAAATAAGCATATAATAACCGGAAAAAAATGACGAACTCGAAAATCAACAGAAAAGTTCGTTGTATCGCAGACGACAGCAACCGCCGTATTGACATTGTGTTGTGCATTAATGGTAGTAGGGGGGAGCCGAAAGTCTACGTAAGTGCCATTCTCTTCGAATCTTCTCGTACAATCATGGGAAGTTGATGTTGCAAAAACAAAATGTCTACGAGTCAAACTGTTCATTATTATAAAATAATACCAATAATACCAATAATACTGAAATATATTAAATACCAATAAATACCAATAATACTGAAATATATTAATCTAGTTTCAGTTATAGATCTCCCCTTTTGTGCAAGAGGTATCATATCAAAATATTTTATGAACGGCGGGGAAAATACAAATTTCAAGAACTCTCTAGTGACAAGAGTTAGTGACAAGTACAATCAAGTGTATCTGTGGCGATGCTAAGAAATCATTTATATATTGGTGCACAATTTCGTGATTAGAAGTTGTGCACCGCCATCTCTCCTAGTCCCGAGATAGAAATTTTAACAAGAACATTTCTGACCCCGCTGGGAATCGAACCCGGGCCGGCTATTCTGGAGCCAGACACGCTACCACAGAGCTAACTCGGCGGACTTATAATAATAATAATAATAATAATAATAATAATAATAATAATAATAATAATAATAATAATATCTCATAAGTGGTGTTAGGTTGACAGATGCTGGGGCGAGGCCCCTGGATGGAGTCGTGCCAGGAGCCACAGAAGCGGCGACAGTCCTTGATCGTGTTGAGGACTTCATTAAACTCGCACTCTGACTAACGCCCGCCTATCTGTCTGTCTGTAGGTGTGGTTTTAAGTACCAAGCAGTTCAAAAGTGGAAACATGACGCCTTCTCGAAACTGTCACATTTGTCTTTATCCATTTGTTGGTTTTACGGTAATAGGTCTAAAACTAACAATAGGGGCCCAAAAGTTGTAGCAGAAGTCTTCGTAACTCAGTTTCAACCTAATGATTAGCATTTATAATTAACTGATACATTTGAGCTTATGATATTTGAATAGACGCTCTTCTTTAAATTACTATTCTGTAAATAAATATTTATTATTATTACTATTATTATTATTATTATTATTATTATTATTATTATTATTATTATTTTACTACTCTTATTGTCGGGTTCTCGGCTAATAAAGCAAGTATTTGTTCCCTTCTTCACCAAAATGTCTGTTAAAAAATGTACATACACATGAATCTTAATATATAAAATTGAATGTGGGTATGTATGTATGTATGTATGTATGTATGTATGTATGTATGTATGTATGTATGTATGTATGTATGTATGTATGTATGTATGTATGTGTGTGTATGTTCTCTATACAAATCTACACGCTTTGACCGATATGTGCCAAATTTTGCACATTTAATCTTCATAACCAGGAGAAGAGCATAGGCTACATTAAAATTGTGCAAATGGAAGTTAAATTCATTAAAATTATAAAAAATAAAAATAAATAGATCAAATTTTCATGTATAATATTAAAACGCAAAATCTTCTACAGTAAATTGTTTTTTATTATTGTCTGTTGTATTCAACATCGACTTTCACGAGGCCTTGGAAATTTTAACACGAAATTAAATTACATTGTTGTTACAGATCATGAAGGCTAAAACTAGATAATTCATGCAATAAGTATCTTTGCGCAGTCCAGAACCGTATTATGAATTCCTCGGTGCTGTTTTGTAGATAGTGAGCAAACTGTTTTATACAACTGAATTCTAGAATTCTTTGAAACTACAAGGATTGCTACCACATAATTTACTTAATATTGAATAACCAATAACTATTGTGAAATATTGACCCACCAAAATTATGCACGAATAAGAATTGATGTGAAAAACTCATACGAAACGTAATAGAACTGGCAATATTAACTGCAAAAATAAAAGGAGATGTTTTTATTCCACGTATTGCTAGGATACTCATTCAACTGCAATTTCAATGCCACAAGCATTTGTAATGGCTCAAGGACAGTTGCTCAAAGTTGCAGGCATTAACTTAAAAACTGCGTGTTTTTCATTTTACACATATCAATAAGCAATTCAATGATACTTTTGTCATGTTGCTAATATGGTATGTGAATGTACATAAGCCTACTGAAAATAAAATTATATTAATTCTCAAAATATTGTTGTTCACGTTGCAAATTTAGTATGTTGAGCGTTGTGGAAATAAAAATCTCTTAATTTATAAAATACCAGTAGGCCTATACGTTTCTCAGAATATTAAGTTAGTCTTTATGTTAAAAAATGACTTATTGCGAGTTTATATTGTATCTGTATTCTGTGTGTAAAATTAGAATTAATATAATATGTTCTGAATTTATGAAATATAGTTTCAAGTTATATTTAAAAAAACTGGGTATGATATAAGTGGGTGTACAGCGTTCAAGAGGTAAAAAAAATCTTCCAATATAAATTAAATTATATATGTATATATTGATTCAATGCTGAAACTGATCAGAAAGAGGAGAAGGAATTATATTTTCGTTGGGTTTTACTTTGTTTATAGTTTGATTTTTCTATTACTTTAGGCCTATTTGTATTTCTGGCGGTGCGGAAGAGAAGGCCTGATTGCCTTAACTACACCAGAATAAATAAATAAAATAAATAAATAAATGAATAAAAACAAATAAATAAATAAATAAAAATAAATAAATAGATAAATTTAAAACAACAGTTTGTCAGGCACATGATGAAATGTTTTCTTTGCGGTGCCTGATTTACAACTGTTTTAAATTGAGTTAACCCTGGCAGGCATTTGGCTAAGGAGTTCATTAATTAATGTAAGTGACGTTAAGTAAGGATTCATCTTTATGGGCGAGGAAAGCTTAGTAAAGACAATTCGTTTTGGTTGTGTATAGTTAGGTTTCCGAGATTTTCGAAAATTTAATAACCAGTTTAATTAAGAATAGAAGCAGAAAGGAAAACCCGTGCAACGACGGGTGCTTTCAGCTAGTAAGCTTATGAAGTTAACAAACATTGAGCTCGGTGAAAATTACATATTGAAGACCTCTCTGGAAAAAGGGTGTAACATCAAATTATTGAAACATGTAATGTAGGTGTGAAAAGTAATTTTAATGCACTTATTTAAAACAATAAATTCCTGTATAGTATCCTTGTTTAGTCATATGGTTATGGTAGCAAATACAGGCATAATGAAATATTATTTTATGTTTTCCTGAAACATGAAATAGGGCAGGGCAGGGCTGGGCACCAAGAGCGATTTATACTCTCTCACTGGGACCCATGTGACTTCTATTCAACCCCTTTCTTCCCCGCCGAACACCGCACAGCGTTGATGCCGTGACGGATGAATATTAAGCGTCCCCGTTTAGAGTCTAGATTCGCTCTCGGTGCCCAGCCCTGAATTAGGGTCTGCAGTTTTGTTGGTTACATTCTTATTCCTGGGATGTTTTCAATTTATAAAATGATTTTGTTCTTGTTCGATCAGCTATTAGAAGACTAGTTTGAACCTCATAAATTACAATAATAAGGCATCATTCATGAGGAAACTAAGCCAGGAGATAATGGGGTAGGTTGGTCAGTTCCTTTTCTTTCCCATTGCATAGGCTACATCGCCGACTAGTTACATATTACACTAATCAGACTTCAGATGTAGGGGAGAGTCGGGTAGTATCGGACATCGGGTAATATCGGAGAGTGCGTTTCTTTCATCTACCACCATATGGTAGTACCTGAATGACATGGTTACGTTTCTCTATGCGACATCACAGAAACGTAACCATGTCAATCAGGTAGTATCATCGTGTGGTAGATGAAAGAAACTCACTGTCCGATATTACCCGATGTCCGATACTACCCGACTCTCCCCTAAGTTATACAAACAATTGTGTTCTTCCTCTGACACACATCGTCAAGTGAGATATACTGCCTGATAATAGATGTAGGCGACATTTCAGCCAGAACCCCAATCAGAAGTAAAGATGAGCTATGAATTAAAAAGTAAAATACAATGACTCATGAATTAGAAAGTGAAATACAAACCTAGTAGCAAAAGCAAACTGATTTACATGAAGTGTTAATATAAGTATTTAAAATTAATGCTAGATAATAGACTAGATAGAAATTACAACAAGAGTAGTGAACGTTTAGGATTATCAGAATAAATATCTACGAAATGAAATTACTATATAATCAATGACCATTAAATATCATATAATTATACTGAATTACTAATAAGACTATCCTTTAATCTATTCGTGAAAGTGTTTATTGTCTTGCAGCCCCTAATACTTTGTGACAAGGAATTCCACTGGCGTAGGGACCACAAAAGGACGAGGAATTACAGGATGTTCTATGAAGGGGTATATTTAGCATACCACTGATAAGTGATCTGATATTTAGATCGAGGTTAGAATATAGATACGAGAAAGGTAATTTGGTGATAAGGTGTGCAGAATTCAAAACAGTAAAGACAGAGAGTGTAAAGTTCTACGTTCCTTGAGTCGGAGCCACTCCAATGAAGGGCCGTGGCATGTGAGGATATCGCCGGGTATTGCATACGTATCTGACGCACGTATTCTGAACATGCCGTAGCTTGTCTGAGCAGTGGCGACTCGTGATATTTATATTTTTTGTATGTAGGATATGAGAATGACGACTGATAACCAAGACAGAAACTAATATTAATAATAATATAATATTAGTAGTAATAATAATAATAATAATAATAATAATAATATAATAATAATAATAATAATAATAATAATAATAATAATAATAATAATAATAATAATAATAATAATAATAATAGAGCATGCCAAATCAATACAAGTAGGCCTATGTTAGCCTTTGACTGACCATTCTGGAACTGGCAATTTATTAGTAGTGAAGTTCGATTCTCCTCCCCATTTTAGTTACGAAGATGGCTCCTAAGCCATTGTACTGTCCGATATTTACCGATGCTCCGTCGTACGTTTGCGCAATTAATTTCTTGCTACAGTTAAATTCTTCTAAATGATCAAATACAACTTCAGATATTCTTTCGGCTGTCCTGTCATCTGAAAGTCCTGTTAATTATTGTATTTATTATAGCTTATTTTATTTATTTTTATGTAATTTTGTTTTTTACTCATTTTATTTTTTATATTATATAATTTTAAATTATTTATTATTTCGTTCTTTCTATTCTTTTAAAGTGATCATTGAATTCCATTTAAGGAGGCTATAAGGGTACTTGAAAATTCTTATTGTAGTCTCTGACAAGGTCTCCTTCACCCAGAAAGAAGGATCGTAGTATTAGGATACGCGGTCATATCCTCAAACGTGGTTAAATCAAGCCATACCCCGCCCTCCGCACCCTCCCCTGTCCACTAACTTCACTGTTAGAAATATCGTTTGCTGTAAGATATTTGGATGGTTCCTCGGAAATTATTTCTGAGCTGTGCAGTGGCGACAACTCACGACAGAAAGTGAAAGCTTAAAGAAAATTAATACGTTGGGACGCATTGAAAATCAAAATCTGTAATTGAAATGTTTTCGCAGGAGTTAACATATAAGGTGGGTGCTCCTTTTATGGTCATGTTCCTGATATGGCCACCCCGCTATTGTGAGTTAGTTAACCAAAAAATCCGCTAAATTGTAGCAGCATTCAATGAAAGGGCATCCTGGTATGTCACTTGATCGTTTTCCATCCAGTCAGGTTCAGCAAAATGGCGTCAGTTGCCTGTTTTGCGGTTTTCATGTCACCTCTTCTTATTTTTCTCTGGTAAGTCTCCTTTGTTTTATGCACGTTTTTCAAAGACTTGCTTCATGAAAACCATCGTACTCCATTCAGTTTTTAATGTTCTGTTGATTGATGTTGTAGTTGATGGTGTATCTTTTACGAGTTATTCATAATCAAACGATTTTCGTGAAAGCTTACCTGCTCCTAATATGGCCATATCAAATGCACCATGGCCATATCAAATGCACCATAGCCATATCAAGTTCATTTCACTTTTATTTTTTCACCTATCAAATTTACATGCCTTATAGCTGGGATTACGCAAAAATTTTGTATTTTAAGAAAAACAACTTAATTTTTTATGGAAAAACCTGTTTTGACTACAATTTTGAATTATAAAAAAGATTATTAAGTGTCATTTTTATTCATTTTACACCAAAATGATTTAATTTTAACACAACTGCGCTATCAAACTGAAAACAATCACGATTTGTAGAACATGGAACAAGGGTGGCCATATCATGTGCACATGTTCCTGATATGGCCACTAGGTAGACGTTTGGAATTTGGGACTTTTTGGAAAATTAAAGCTATTTTTATGGGGAAAGGAAATTGTTTTAAGAAAGTCCATTAGACTGAGAACGATAAAGAAAAAAGTGGCTTACATTTTTTTTCAAAATGGCGGCTAGAAAAATTCTCAAACCTTAGCATGGCCATATCAGGGACACCTACCTTATTTCCTATCCTCAGAGGCACGAAATTAAACTGTAGGATCATCCTCACATCCTTTATGGAGAAATCGCCACTGTGTCTGACAGTTCAGAACTTTGGTCATTTAATAGAACGTCACAATAATCGAAGTGCTGCATTACTAAGGTTTGCACTAGGGTATGTCTTAGTTGCTGGGGCCAAAATTTTCTAAAGCGACTCAGTTCACAAATGGTCCAAAGAAGAACGCCAAAAATGATGTAAAGTTTTTTGTTAGGGTAGGATTCATCCTTCCACCACTGCTCCTTCATATGATAGGTTCCTAATAGTCCAGCAGTTTAGAGGACTCTGAATGACAGCAAGAAACCGAATAACTAATTGTCTAATTAAGAGTTGCTACATAATCTGGTCCACGAGACAGTCGGGACGTTTTGAATGTAGATTGAGTCTCTACATATCTCGATAAATTGAATTGTTCATTTCCAGCCCCTCGATTTACACGTCAGTTTTCCTTTCTTTTTATTTTAAACAGAAAGATGAATGTAACCGGGCAGGAAACCAGGCCAATAATTAAATCTGTTGTGAATCTCGGCCATGCATCACTTTCGACACATCCCATTAACTTAATCGTCAGAGCCACCAACAGCCTCTGGTGGACCCAACAAGAATTTTTTAATTATCACCACTGCCACTGTTGGCGCTGATCGCGATTAAAATTTCTATCATGGATACGAGCGACTCATATTCTGCTTGGTGGTTGCTATGCATTGTCATACCAATTTTAACAAATGAGAAGCGACTCTCAAGTGGATACTGAAACAGTGGTTTGCAAAATTTTATAATATTAACTGTATCTTGTATAGTATGTGTAGATGGCCACTTACTAATTTCAGACTCTAATGAAAATTACCTCCACAGGGAAACAAAAAATGAAAATGAAATTGCAAAAGATTATAAACTTTTTTTTTACTTCCTAACTCTATAGCATCTATTAGTGCTTTATGGTTGTGCTAACTGATGGAGCTACTTGTCAACAATATGACGCTGTAACTTGTGTTCAGGTTACTGCCCAGTACAGTCCTGATATATTGTATTATATATTTTTTATGATTGGCTAATTAATATTAACCCGGCATACTCACAATCACACTCACATCCTATTTATCTAATTTATCTGTAGTAATGTCACGAGAGGTCTGAGATCTGCCGATAAATCCACGAGCGAAGCTCGTGGATTTATCTGGGAAATCTCAGACGTCGAGTGACATTTATTAGGACTATTTCGCGAATAAAATAAAAATTTAAATAATATATCCCTAAAATTCGATCACAAAATGTTAATAATTGTATATTAACGAATACTTAACCTATTCAGACATTGTGAAGTTGAAATACTCGTAGATGAATATCGATTATCGCAATAAAGAAATTCGATGTTATTATTCATTAATGCCAATTGCGAAAAGCGAAATACAGGTTTAACAATGTTAATTACATGTACTGCACTTTTCTCTTAGCCTTATTATTATAACAAATACATTTTCATTATCTGCTGAAATCATAATTTAATTTAACAGTAACAGTGGGGACAGCTATATACCAATGCTTATGTATTCACAGTGAGACATGTTGCTACACAGTGAAGCCATCTCTGTATAGATAGGCCTAATTAAAACACGAATTTTATTACGCCATACGAAAGGCAGTTTGATCAAAGACATTATTACTATGCAAGGTCTTTGAGTTTGATATGCGATGATGTTACATAAACTTGAACGTCTATTAATTGTTTAATTTCAATACAAATGTTATAGGCTACAATTTTATAGGTTACGTTAGGCCTACCTGTGGAAGCAGGACCAATGTCAGCTGTGCCTTGTTTCGACCGTTACTTACAATGAGTGCTACACGAAAGCATTTTTTATATCTCGACAAACGCATTCTCGCTATAGTGTGTAACGGAACTAAAGCTGCATCTACACAGTTCAATATTCCAATCGCGTATGCGTGCAATCTGGGAAGAATAGAATCAAGTTTAAAAGGTACGTACAATTAAGATGCATAAATATTTTGTGTCTACATGGTGCGTCGTTTTGAACGTGGTCTTCACTGCGTAAATATATTAATTAATATTAAATACCAATCTTGCATTCATTGCTTTAAAGTTGAAAGAAAAGTTTAACAGTGTAGTTGCATCTTAATGTATTCATGATCATCAATTTACGGGGAAACAGTTGGCGACAACGACTAAACAAAAGAACGACCATGCGATAAATTGATAGCGATAAATCTAGCTGCAGAAATTATGGCAAAGTCTGACTGTGATTGGTTGGAATTCAAAATTTCATTACACTTCATTGGTCGAAAATGGAATGACGTCATATAAACGAAATAGTCTATAATAATGCCACAAAAGGTCTGAGATTTACCGATAAATCCACGAGCGAAGCGAGTGACATTTATTAGGACTATTTCGTGAATAAAATAAAAATGTAAATAATATATCCCTAAAATTCGCTCACAAAATGTTAATAATTGTATATTTATTAATACTTAACCTATTCAGACATTGTGAAGTCGAAATAGATGAATAACGATTACTTCAATAAAGAAATTGAATGTTATTCAGTAATACCAATTGAGAAAAGCGAAATACAGGTTTAAAAATGAATCAGGAATTTGCAAAAGGGACCAGTTTCTGGCTCTCCATACACTCACACTCTTCTTGGATTTCAGCATTAAAAGGAACCAAGTCCTATAGAATGTACACATTTAAATTGTGTATCAACATGTTGGACTGTTATATATCCAGATCCATACAAAGGTTTTTTTGTTGTTTTCTTAAAATTTACTTTTTCGGACTTAATCCCTTTTGCAAATTCCTGATTCAAATGCTAATTACAGGTACTGTGCTTTTCTCTTGTTATAACAGAAATATATTTTCATTATCTGCTAACATTATAATTTAGTTTAAACATTTTATAGTATAATTACAAATAACATTATTAATACATTAATTAAATGAACAACTGTTATGAAGGAGTGTCATTTTCTTTAGATACAATGGACATGGAATTAGAAGAGGAAGATGTAGATGTGGAAGTAGGATTTCGCACTTTATTTAGTTCAGTGGATTCATGCTCATCGATTTACGTGGAAACAGTTGGCGACACCGACTAAACGAAAGAACGACCATGCGGTAAATTGATAGTGATAAATCTAGCGGCAAAAGTTATCGCGATGTTTGACTGTGATTGGTTGGAATTCAAAATTTCATTACACTTCATTGGTCGAAAATGGGATGACGTCATATAAACGAAATATTCTTTTTAAACTCAAGGAAACTTGCAAATTAAGCCGTATTTCCTTTAGTAAAAATAAATGTAATACACATCTGAGCCCTGATACATTTACCAGTAGATAATGAATATGAGAACACCCATCTAATTGCTGGAAGGAATTGCGCTATGGAACAGATTATATACCAAGAACCACTTTACTGCCGTCATAGTGTTGTTGAAAATATATATTCCTCTGAAAGTTTCTAAATAAATTTCTTGCATTATCAGAGTACTTTATTCGTATACTTGTTATGATGATAAATACAGTAAAATTGCAAGTGTTACGGATTGAGTTGTAATGTAAATGTAGTTGTTACGGAGGAAATGGTCGGGAAAATGGGAATCGTTTATAATTCCAAACAGGATGCGTATCTGTTTTATGTCTTGGTTGCCATAGTGACGGACAGACTGAGCGAATTGACTGCGTTTGTGTGAAATGTGCAGCTTTTTAACAGGCACATAAATAAGGCGGAGGCAACAAAAGAGAGTCCAGCCATTACTACTTCCATGCACAAGATCAGTGAAGCGATTGCGAACCTGGAAGTCTCTGCTGTCATGCTCCATGTTTTATGGGGTTCCGAATCTGCATCGGACGGTCGCACATTGACTCTTCTTCCCTCTAATAGTCTAATTAATACGTTGCACAGGTACAAGATGGGGATGGATTTAGCTATTTGTAAAGTACTCTTCTCTCCTCTCTTTTTTTCCCTACCTGATAAGAAGTTAGATCCAACTTTCGAAATAAGGTAGGTGTCCCTGATATGGCCATGCTAAGGTTTGAGAATTTTTCTATCCGCCATTTTGAAAAAAAAATGTAAACCACTTTTTTCTTACTCGTTCTCAGTCTAATGGACTTTCTTAAAACAATTTCCTTTCCCCATAAAAATAGTTTTAATTGTCCAAAAAGTCCCAAATTCCGAAAGTCTACCTAGTGGCCATATCAGGAACATGTGCACATGATATGGCCACCCTTGTTCCATGTTCTACAAATCGTGATTGTTTTCAGTTTGATAGCGCAGTTGTGCTAAAATTAAATAATTTTGGTGTAAATTGAATAAACGTGACACTCAATAATCTTTTTTATAATTCAAAAGTGTAGTCAAAACAGGCTTTTTCATAAAAAAAATTAAGTTGTTTTTCTTAAAATACAAAACTTTTGCGTAATCCCAGCTATAAGGCATGTAAATTTGATAGGTGAAAAAATAAAAGTGAAATGAACTTGATATGGCCATGGTGCATTTGATATGGCCATATCAGGAGCAGGTAAGCTTTCACGAAAATCGTTTGATTATGAACAACTCGTGAAAGATACGCCATCAACGACAACACCAATCAACAGAACATTAAAAACTGAATGGAGTACTATTGTTTTCATGAAACAAGTCTTTGAAAAACATGCATAAAACAACGGAGACTTACCAGAGAAAAATAAGAAGAGGTGACATGAAAACCGCAAAACAGGCAACTGACGCCATATTGCTCAACCTGATTGGATGGAAAACGATTAAGTGACATACCAGGATGCCCTTTCACTAGATGCTGCTGCAATTTAGCGAATTTTTTGGTTAACTAACTCACAATAGCGGGGTGGCCATATCAGGAACATGGCCATAACAGGAGCACCCATGACCGTTATATTTCACCTAATTCCACTTCTCAATATATTTTTAGTAGGTTATTTTACGACGCTTTATCAACATCTTAGGTTATTTAGCTTCTGAATGAGATGAAGGTGATAATGCCGGTGAAATGAGTCCGGGGCCAGCACCGACAATTACCGTACCCAGCATTTGCTGATATTGGGTTGAGGGAAAATCCCGGAAAAAACCTCAACAGGTAACTTACTCCGACCGGGAATCGAACCCGGGCCACCTGGTTTCGCGGCAAGACGCGCTAACCGTTACTCCGCAAGTGTGGGCTTCGCAATAGAAATCAGATGAAGTTCAGATAAAGAATTGTTTTGAAAAGCGCCTTGCTGAGACAGAAGAAAAGAGAGAGGAAGTTAACATCTAGACTCAATCCCCAAGCTTTAATCTTATCTCTCTGTACTCTGGTATCTTTGGGTATGAGTTACCCACCATACAAATTTATCCTAAATAAGTAGCTAAACTGAGAAATCCAGTTCATTGGCTTGCATATGAAGAAACTAACTCCTGCTGTGATGCTAAATACGAATAATTTCAATTAATATTTGAACAGACAATAATAAAATTCTTCTATTTTCTGCATCGTGTTTCGTTGCAATTATATAAACACTTAAATCCACATCAAGTTTTTTTTTTCGAACAACCTGTAAGTTATACAGAATGATTCAGTAAACGCGTGAAAAAATTGAACATGAAATAGGAGATGCTTTAAAAAACATTTTGAGATATGGAACTTTAAATGTGCGAAGATTTCCGTATCATTTATAAAGCTATTTTGTGTCACTACAGGTGCTCTCGAAATAATGGCCGCCAACATTATTTAGTATTGACATATTTTATTATTTATATTCAGTATTTACTTACAAATGGCTTTTAGGGAACCCGGCTGATCCATTTGGGTATGGATAATATTAATTTATTATTATAATGCTATTGTGATAGTAGAAAAAAATTTCTTGCTGGTTATATTATGATTAGAGATGGAAGTTTCCATATATGACAATCAACAATGCATAAACTGAAAGGACAAATGAAAATCGTAGATGATTAAAATGGCTACTACAAATCAACAGCGGACGCAATGTGTTCTTTGGTATGCTAAATTTGAGAGTGTTAAAAGAGTTCAAAGGGAATTTCGACGTGAGTATGGTGTGCGTAATGTACCTAAATACGATTTCATAATGTTGTGGTATCGAACATTTATAGAAACAGGTTCTGTGTTAAAAAAAAAAAAGACATGCAGGAGGTCGCAGTCGAAACCCAGTACGAGAAGCAGCTATCTCTTGGCTTGGTCCCCAAACTCCCCAGATCTAACCCCTCCTGACTTCTTCGTGTAGGGGTTTGTTAAAGACATTGTCTATTCACACATACCCAGGAACATTGATGATCTGAGAGTAAAAATTACTCAAGCTTTTCTTATGTTACAACGGACATGGGCTGAATTGCATCACCGTTATGAGTTGTGCAGGGTGCGCAATGGGGGTCATGTTGAGCTCTGAGGAATCTCCCAGCTTTCAAGGTTGTATCCAGAAAAATTCAACAAATAAAGTTCAATAGTAAACGTTCTACGGTGTTTTTGTTTTATCCATACCCAAACGAATCACCCTGTATAACTGTTTAATAAATTCTACTTTCAGTTTCTTTATAATTAGTAAGTTATTCACATTTAGTATTTACATTTTTTTATTAACTTGTAGGCAATCCATCATATTTTGCTTGTCGACCTATCGCCCACAAAGGTGGTTCTGTCTATTCCAGCGTTTCTCAAACTTTTTTGAAGTGGGGACCACTTTTTAAAGTCAGAACAGTTCCACGGACCACCTTACTCTTGTTCCCTTCGAAAGCAAATTTATCACTTTCGTAGCATATTTTAATACCAGTATACTTATATTTTAAAATTGAATTAAGGTTCGGTACTTTGGTCTTCTATTATGAATTCGGGTGGTCCTGGCTGGATTATAGGCGCGGCGCCAGATGTGCAGGGAAAGGTTGTCGAGAAACACCACGTGTATAGTGCTTTAAATCCCTCTTTTGCTGCTGAGAGTAGAGTGGGAAGTCGATAGACGGGTAGGGTAATAAATTTCATAAAATGTCTGCATTGGGAGAAAAAGTGAAATTCGATTGCCATGTGTCATTTTCCAAACTCTGATATTTTAAGCTATAGTGTGATACGGAATTCGTTCGAATTTTATTTTGTCTTCTGTCTTTTTTGAAGGACCATAAGGGCAGACCTCGAGGACCACAGGTGGTCCGCGGACCATAGTTTGAGAAACGCTGGTCTATTCTATTTACATTGTCACATTACAAAACATGATATGAGTCAACGACAGACCCTTTCACACCATTCAAAGAGTTAATCATAGTAAGTCTACGTATAGTAGGCCTACAAGACGCTGGGCTGGATAATGATAATATTAATAATAGGCCTAAATATTTAAAAATTTAATCATTTAATTTTTTAAGGTGACATGTATTTATTTAGCCTGACGAGTTACTTCCTTGGTTTGAATTGTAAATTATTTAAAAATAGCGTGTAAGAGGGTCTTAGACTAGAAATGTTTAGCTTAAATGTAGGCTAGTTCTGTTTATAAGTATGCATAGGGGTGTAATTATTTGATTTATTTGAACTGTTGTATCAGTGAAGCGAGGTGAGTCAGTGAAGTTATGGTTTTACAGTGCAGTGAACAGTTCCGATCAGTGATAATTTATAGCGTCAATGAAATGTGTTCTATAGTGTCAGTGAAATGTGTTATAGAGTGTCAGTGAAATGTGTGCTAAAGTGTCAGTGAAATGCGTCATAGTGCCACTACAGTGAGTGAGATGAGAGTAAAGTGAAAGACTATTGAAATTTATGTAGGGCCTATACATATGTAGGTTCTATTGTAAAATTAGGTATTTTATGTTTTATTATTAATTGTAATTATTATGTTAAATTGTATTGTGTATTATTATTGTATTGTGTATATAATTGTATTGTGTAATGTATAATTGTATTGTGTATTATAAATTTTATTGTGTATTGTTTATTATTTTATTGTGTATTGTTTATCATTTTATTGTGTATAGGGTAAACTAGGGTCTGTTGGACAGTCGGGCATGTTGGACACTCCGTACTTTAACGTGTTACACTCGTGGCTACTTCCGTCATTGACTTCTAGCAGAATGTGGTGCCCACAAGTGGCGTGGTAACACGTTAAAGTACGGAGTGTCCAACATGCCCGACTGTCCAACAGAACCTAGTTTACCCTACCACTGCCACCGGGTGCTTGCCCACTTGCAGTGTAAATAAATAAATAAATAAATAAATACATACATACATACATACATACATACATACATACATACATACATACATACATACATACATACATACATACATACATACATACATACATACATACATACATACATACATACATACATACAACCATTGTATTTTATTTTATTCCTTATAAAACTGTTTTATTTGAATATACAAAGCTTGTTTCGAAGAAGCACACAGAAACAAAACGAGGTGATCTAACTGTTAATTTTACTGCTAACAATAACAGGAATGAAAATCATATGCATATCAAACCCAAGTCGAAGGGCAAATCCGGATCAAGAATCGCTGCTCTAGCCGGTGTGCGAACGGTCTTGTGTTCTGTGACGTCAACTGTTGAAGCCGCGATATATCCGCACAGAGTGAGAGCAAACAATGCAATTTACAATACATCTATCCTACGTCCATCCGACCCGCTCTTGCAGACCTAATTCAATTGTCCAGTCGGTCACTGCTGCCATCTGTCGGGGATAACATCGATAGCTGCTGTTCAGACTCAAGTGCCTCAAGATAAGAAATCTTGACCCTCAACCACAGGGAAGTCCGGCGGGTAACGAATGGGCGTGCTTCCAATACATAGACAACACAAAGTAGTTCAGAATTAGCGGGATTCGCCTCCCATTTGTTTTGTTTCAGTCTGTAGAAGATTTTTAATAGTCAACTCCTAGAGAGGGTTATCATCGTCATCATAATCATTATCACAACGGGCCGTTAATGAGCACTGGTGCACGGGTGTGGGTTTGAAGCCCTATTAGAGTAAGGTTTCTCCGACAATAAGGCGAATGTCAGGTAATTTCATGGCGATTCATCTTGTCAAAAATCTACCTCGCTAATACCAATTCTGTCTATGCTAGAAATGTTAATTGTTATACGATGAAAGAGTAATGGAACGGAGAAAAATTCTCTCCGGCGCCTGGATTTGAACCCGGGTTTTCAGCTCTACGTGCTGATGCTTTATCCACTAAGCCACACCGGATACCACCCCGGCGTCGGACAGAATCGTCTCAGAATAAGCTCCAACTCTTGGGTTCCCTCTAGTGGCCGCCCTCTGCACTACGTCATAGATGTCTATGAACATAGGACCGAAGTCCACACATGTGCTAAGGTGCACTCATTATGAGTGACTTGTTGGCCGGGATCCTACTGAATAAGCGCCGTCTTAGATCACGAAGTGATTTACGCATATCATATATATTATTTTAATGTACCGAAGTATATATGATATTTCCATGCAGATATTCTGCGTCATCATACGATGAAAGAGTAATGGAACGGAGAGAATTTTTCTCCGTTCCATTACTCTTTCATCTTATGATGACGCAGAATATCTGCATGGAAATATCTTATGTACTTCGGTACATTAAAATAATATATATGTTAATTGTTATGTTTTATTTAACGACGTTCGCAACTGCAGAGGTTATATCAGCGTCGCCGGATGTGCCGGAATTTTGTCCCGCAGGAGTTCTTTTACATGTCAGTAAATCTACTGACATGAGCCTGTCGCATTTAAGCACACTTAAATGCCATCGACCTGGTCCGGGATCGAACCCGCAACCTTGGGCATAGAAGGCCAGCGCTATACCAACTCGCCAACCAGGTCGACTCTATGCTAGATGATCTGTGTAATTCATACAAGAGAGCTAAATAAATGGTTGAAAAATTATTAAAAACGAAATGTAAACAGATAGAGGTCACATCCAATACGCGTTCGCCGATCAAAAAGAAGAGTCTTGGTTTTCTTCAGAATCTTGTTCCAATCATCTCTGTGGTGAGCCACAGTAAACCAATAACGAGTTCATAATGTCTTGGCATTTGAATTTACTTACTTAATAATAAAGTCAACATAAAACGTTATAATTATAAACGTTTCCCGAAAGAGCAAAGCTCGTGTTCGAGGACAGTTCCGTTTTGATAAAACAGCAGGACTATTACAAAAATTATACATAATTCACGAATATATCCATGTTCATTCTTAAGTAAAATTTAAAATTCTAATACTATGGTCATATTCTTAAGTGGAGTAGGAAAGATAATAGGGTAAACTAGGGTCTGTTGGACAGTCGGGCACGTTGGACACTCCGTACTTTAACGTGTTACAACGCCACTTGTGGGCACCACATTCAGCTAGAAGTCAATGACGGAAGTAGCCACTCGTCATTGACTTCTAGCAGAATGTGGTGCCCACAAGTGGCGTTTTAACACGTTAAAGTACGGAGTGTCCAACATGCCCGACTGTCCAACAGACCCTAGTTTACCCTAACATCTAACATCCACAGTTCACAATTACATATAATTTGTAGACTAATATTTAAACATTAGAATAAGATTTTTAAGAAGTAGATAATTATGTTAATAATAATGTTATTAATAATACTAATAACTGACGTAATTTATAGGCTATAATAATTTCAAAGTAAAAAAAAAGATGACAATGATGCTTGATTAATATTATTTACATTAGTGTAGTATCGAATCCTCTTAATATAGTAACAAAGTTAATCGAGAGAAATAATGTACTTAGGGAAAAAATAAACTTGTTTTATAATAATTTAATTTACATAATACGTATAAACTAGGAAAATCTGTTAAACCAGTTGTTTAATACTGAATTTAAAAATTTCATTGCTAAAAGAAGCAAGTAGCCAATTCTGGATGAAGTTATACTCATTCGTTCATTCACAGTGTTCTGCCCAAGGGCAGGTATTTCACTGCAAACCCAGCTTTCTCTAATCTTTCCTATTTCTGCCTTCCTCTTTGTCTCATACGATTGATATATCTTAATATCATCTATCATCTCCCGTTCACAATTCCTGCCAATGCGTCCTTCAGTAGACAGTTTCTTCTCAGCCAGTGACCCAACCAATTCCTTTTGCTCTTCCTGATCACTTTCAGCATAATTCTTTCCAACACATCTTCGTTTCTTATTCTGTCTGTTCACTTGACACGGTTCATTCTTCCCCTTATCCACATTTCAAATGCTTGTCACTTCCCTTCACGTCTTCGTAATGTCTATGTTTCTGCCCATACAATGCCACACTCCATATAGAGCACTTCACTAGTCTCTTCCTTAGTACTTTTTCCAGAGATTCACAGAAGATGCTCTTTTTTCTATTAAAAGCTTGCTTGGCCATTGCTATCCTCCTTTTGATACTCTGACAGCCATAACCATAAAAAAGTGGAAGAAATTGAAAAATATACTATTGGTAACGAGAATTAATTATAAATACGTTCGTAGTCTATTTTTAAATTCGTTTGATGCCTGACAGTCTCTAACATTACTCAGTAGGGAATTCCAAAGTAAGGGAAAAGTTACAGTGAAATAAGATGAATAGATCTATGAGGAGTTACTGAAGTAAAAGTAATTCTTCTCGGTTACTAAGTCTTTGATGTTCAGTAAGAAGAAACTCAATATAATACAGTAGTTTAAGAATAAACTTTGTACACCAACAAACATATACTAGTTAATAATTAATATTAGAGGAGAAGAATTCACTCCAGCGCTGGGGATCGAACCCGGATCCTTAGTTCTACGTACCAAGCGTTCTCACCACTGAGCTACGCCGAGGTTTAATACGCAGAACCGGATCGAACCCCTCTCCTCCAGTGTTTTTTCCCTTTGTGGCCTGACTCCAAGTTGGGCATGTATGCATACAGTTGGAAAAAGTTTGAAAACCTGGAAAAATTTGAAAATAGTTTGACAATTTTAAAATAATCTACGTAAAGGTTATTTTTTGTTCCTACAGAATGCATCTGTTATGGTAACAATTAATATAACAGATGTATTCTGTAGGACCAAAAAAAATAATCTTTACGTAGATTCTTCTAGCAACAGTGCATATTTCTATACAGGTTACTGTGCATATTACTGTGGAATCCCGGCCATCAAGTCACTCAACTGAGTACGCTCCTTGTATAATAATAATAATAATAATAATAATAATAATAATAATAATAATAATAATAATAATAATAATAATAATAATAATAATAATAATAAAGGCTTTATTTAACCTGGCAGAGTTAAGGCCTTAAGGCCTTCTCTTACACTCAACCAGGATTAAAACTTGCTTACACATTTGAACATAAAACTTGATCAGAATTAAGTAATTACATACTGATTACATAATGAGATCAAAAGAGGTAGTTACATAAAATTTACCTCATAAAATAAAAATAAACATAGTGAAATACATATTAATTTGTTAGAATCAAATGCGAATCACATAAAAACAGAAGCCGATAATTCAATAAAAAAGAAAAATGTACACAGTAAAAATAAAAATAAACACATTAGTATACATATTAATATTAGATTACAATTAAGTAGGACTTACATAATTAAATCAGAAGCCGACAATTGAATAAAATGTACACAAAAAAAAAAGATTAATAATAAAGAACAACAACACAGTGGGATACATATTGGCGTTAAGTGATAAATAAACACGATTTAGATAATACAAATAAGAAAAAATAATAATAATAGCCCTAAATACAGTGGAACACATTTGCAACACATTAGGTCTGGCAACTCATCATAAGATACTTTTCTAATTTACATTTAAAGGAAATTAAAGTTCGGCAGCCCTTGACTTCAGGCGGCAGAGAATTCCAGTGACGAGAAGTAGCAACAGTGAAAGATGAAGAATAAAGAGATGATGTGTGGAGTGGTATTTCTAGCGTGCTGTCATATTGTGACCGAGTATTTAAGTTATGATACTGAGAAAGACTGTGGAATCGGACAGATAAGTAAGAGGGAGTAGAGGTGTGCAAAATTCGGTTTAAGAGAGAAAGGGAATAATATAATGGCAGTTGACTTAATATAAATGTCAACATAAATGCCCAATTTGGAGTCAGGGCACAAAGGGAAAAAACACTGGAGGAGAAGGGTTCGATCCGGTGCTGTGGATTGAATTTCGGCGAAGCTCAATGGTTAGAGCGCTTGGTACATAAAACCAAAGACCCGGGTTCGATCCCCGGCGCCAGAGTGAATTTTTCTCCTCTAATATTAATTGTCACCATAACAGATGTATTTTGTACGACCAAAAAGTGATAATCTTTACAATGATTAAATATATACTGGGCTTACAGATAGACACATAAGAAATATAATTATTTTGATATCAGATGTCAAATACATGTTCTGCAGTGTCAGAACGCTTTCTCTCTACTTGATATAATGAGATAGAAAGCTGTCTGGAAGAAACTGTCGTAATAGCTTCAACTACAGTACAAACAAGTCAATTTTGAAGCATCTCTCTTCGGAGAGACGAATGCAGTGTGACGAGTGTTATTCTGTTCTTCGTTGAGAAAGAAGGTGGTAACAGTCACTCAGGAATGGACAACGCTGTGCAGGTCTTAATGGAATTTGTACTATCTTGAGTGCTGGACTAAAACACACAATACTTTGCCTTGAAACATTTCCATCTTAACTCAGTAATAAATCTCTACAAAAAAAATGCTATCTTCATTGCCTTTGGACAAAAGTGTCGTATGTGTAGTGATTTTGGTATTGAAATTTTGTACTGTACGAAACTGTATCAGCTATTAAAACATTTAACATCGATGTAATTAGTGATAGCGAGATGGTATTTAGTGAGATGAGACTGAGGATTCGCCATACATTACCTGACATTCTCTTTACGGTTGGGGAAAAGCTCGGAAAGAACACAACCAAGTAATCAGCCCAAGCAGGAATCGAACCGACTTCCGAGCGTAACTCCGGATCGGCAGGCAAGCGCCTTAGCCGACTGAGCTACGCCGGTAGCTAAAACTACTCATTTATTACTTTAATAACAAAGTATGTTAATTTCAGTTTTATCCAATTCATGATTAGGGCTTTAGCATCATCAACTGTGAGCCTACAGTTCTTAGTTATAAAATCAATAATTTGAAGAATTACGTAGGCTAATACTAATGCCTAATAATTTTTTTTAACAGCCAATCATTAATACACTTTAGTAAAAGCTAGAGCAGCTCCTTTCCATTGATGATTCCCAAGTATTATATTACATTGTTTCACCTTAATAACATCGAAAAAAATTACTCCATTAATAACTGTTTTACAAATTTTAACTTTCAGTTTTTTTTAAGCAGACTAAATGGCAAAAGCTTTTCAACCGAATAATAGCAGGCATTTCCCATATTATTTTATTCTGCGTTTAATTTCCTCCTTAGTGTCATTTGCATTTGTTACTACTGCTCAAAGATATTTGAATTTTTCCACCTTTTCAAAGGATTAACTTACAATTTTAATATTTCCATTAATTTATAGGTTCTCTTTAGAGGATAAAAGCAAATTTTTATTGGGTAAACTTAACTTATCCTTAAATTAATCATTGAAGATGACTACTATATTAGCAGACTTTCGTGGTGAAGAAGCTAAGGTTGCGAGGATATGTCTCCGATTTCTCCTGTTTTTACCTTATCATTCTATCACATTCTCCAATAGATCTCCTTTCATTATCATCTCGTCGTTGTAATTCTGTAAGGAAAATTAAATCGAGTAGTCTGACCCTCTTTCATGCCATCTTTTCTTAAGTATTCATAATCTTCTTTTCTCATGTGCCTGGTAAGTTGTAATTTCTTGAATTTTCCATTCTATTAACATGTCCAGTCCACTTCGTTCTATAATTTTGAAGATGTTCTAACATGGAAGCAACTTTCAATTGTGTAATATTTCTAAACGTTTGTTTTTCTATCTCGTAACGTATGTTCATTATAGTCTCCGGTTTCAAAATTTCACATTTATTTATTTATTTATTTATTTATTTATTTATTTATTTATTTATTTATTTATTTATTTATTTATTTATTATTTATTGATTTATTGATTTATTTATTTATTTATTTTTATTCTGGTATAGTTAAGGCCATCAGGCCTTCTCTTCCACACCACCAGAAATACAAATACAACAATAGAAATAAAAAAATCACACTATAAACAAAGTAAAGCCACACAAAAATATACACAGGTTGCAGCACACAAACGTTAGATGAATGTTTAAATATCGTCATTAGTTATATCCTAACTAATTAACGAACATAAATAAGAAACCTGCAATTTTAATCTAGAGTAAAAAACACAAATCAATACTTTTATACTCGTGTATTATCTGTCTTTTGTTTTATGGTCAAGTTTGCCCCACTCTAGAGTACCTTTCCAGCGTCCACACATAGGTCTAGTTTTAACTTTCCTACATATCATCCGACGATATGATCACATATCACCGTCCTTCGCAAGTCTTTCGTGGCTCCGACTTAAAGAACGCAGAACTTTACACTCTTTGTCTTTACTCTTTCGAATTCTGCACACCTCAACACCAAATTACCTTTCGTCTCGTTTCTCTTATTTATACTCTAACCACGACGTAAATACCAGATCACTTATCTGTGGCACGCTAAGTATAACTCTTCATAGAACATCTTGTTATTCATCATCTTTTACAGTATCCACCTCGCGTCAATGGAATTCCTTGTCACAAAGTATTAGGGGCTGCAAGACAATAAACACCTTTAAAAACAGCTTAAAAGATAACCTTATTAGCAGGGAAAGGATTTATATGTAAATACATATTTACTTATAAAGCTAATATAATTTATATTTTGCATTATCTTTATGTTTCACAATGTGTAGGGTTGAAAAATCCTACTTTTATTTTCCATATTTTTCCATATTTTAGAGTTTAGTACATATTTTCGTTAATTTCCATATATTTTCCATATTTCATATAAAACAGTCCATATTATATTAGGTTTAACAATAAAACAAAACAAAATTCCATTAACTTTTAAAAATACATTTCAACAATAGAGATTTAAACACATGTTCAGTAATCCCTTTAACATCAGAGTTATTTGAAAATTAGCAGTCCTATCAACAATGGGAAAGTAAGTTACAAAACTGTATTAATTTAATTTAAAATTTTTAACAGACTTCAGTTGTGCAGCTCAACAGTTAAATGCCAGTCAGAGTACACATAGGTTCAGTTTTGTAAATCATACTATAAAGACGGTAAATATGCCAAAAGTACGTCATTCAGTCAATTTAAAATCAAAACTAACAAGTTACATTTCAGAATTTAAAGGAGATGGTTTATCAACTGACAATAAAATATTATTTTGTAATTTGTGTCAGTGTGCAGTATCATCTACACAAAAGTTCCTGGTGCAACAACACATTACAACTAGTAAACATCAGGCCAACAAACAACTAAATTCCAAGCAGAGACAATTGTTTTTAACACAACCAACAACATCGAATGTAAGATCTGAGTTTAACATCGACCTGTGCCGTTCTCTCATCTCTGCTGATATTCCTCTCTACAAACTAAAGAATAAGGTCTTCAGGGAATTCCTTGAAAAATATACTCAACATACAATCCCGGATGAGTCAACACTTAGGAAGACGTATGCTCCATCCATCTACGATGAGACAATACAGAAGATAAGAGATGAAATTAAAGATAGTTCAATTTGGGTTTCCATTGATGAGACTCCCGACAAAGAAGGTAGACTTGTTGGTAATGTAGTTATCGGTTTGTTAAGTGAACAATATTCTGAACGAATTCTTTTACATTGTGATGTTCTAGAAAAGTGCAATAACAAAACTATAGTTAAACTGTTCAACGAAGCTATGGGTATCCTGTGGCCAAAGGGTATTATGTACGATAATGTGTTATTCTTTATTAGCGATGCTGCCCCTTATATGGTCAAAGCTGGACAAGCATTATCTGTTGTATATCCTAAATTGACTCATTTTACTTGTGTGGCGCATGCATTTCATCGTGTGGCAGAAGTGGTCAGAGACAATTTCCCTAAAGTAGATTTGTTGATTTCATCAGTGAAAAAAGTATTTCTCAAAGCTCCCAGTAGAGTTAACGTGTTGAAAGAAATGTACCCTGAAATTCCATTGCCACCAAAGCCAATTTTAACTAGATGGGGTACATGGCTAGAAGCAGTTGAATATTATGCCGAACATATAGACTCTATTAACAATGTTCTCCTTGCATTGGACTCTGAAGATGCAGTCTCAATTGATACTGCGAAAACAGTTACCTGTGACATAAGTGTGAAGAATGACTTAGCTCACATTCAGCATACATTTTCATGCATCATAAAAACGCTCAAAAGTCTCCAAAATAGGCACCTTTCACTATCTGAAAGTTTTGAAATTATAAATAGTACTGTGGAACAACTGAATCGTGGTAGAGGTAAAGTTGCAGATGCAGTAAGAGCTAAGGTGGACACTGTACTTTCAAAAAACCCTGGATATGAAGAACTACAAAAGGTTGTTGCTGTGATGAGTGGTGAATCAACAGTGAAGATTAACTTGGACTTATCCCCAGCAGACATTGTGAAATTGAATTATGTACCAGTTACTTCTTGTGACGTCGAACGCTCTTTTAGTCAGTATAAATCTATCCTCAGAGACAATAGAAGAAGATTCACTTTTCAGCACTTGAAAGAAATGTTTGTAACCTATTGTTATGGTAACAGACAATAAAAATTGTGTTTTGTTGAAACTACATTGGAAGATAAGGTACGTCCATTATATTTTTTGTTTAGTTTGATTAAAATGTACCAATATTTAACGTACATAGTCATTTTGTTATAATTTTAAGTCCATATTTAATTCCATATTTTGGTAAAAATCCATATTTAATTCCATATTTTGGTAAAAATAACTACATATATATTTACATATTTCATATATTTTTAGTCCATATAAATCCGTTCCCTGCTTATTAGCATTTCACTCCAATCACACTGATTTAAACTATCACTGACTACTTTGTTATTTCTTTCTTTAGACATCATTCTGATAGTGCTGTATTTTCAAAATTGTCTCATAATAATCTCTTCCTATTATCTAATATTATTTGAAATGTATTAACATTCTATGTATTTTAGCTTAATTCTGCTACACAGTTTATTTCAGTGTTTAATTAATAGTTCATAGTATTTTGTTGCTTAATTCGTAAATAACTCTTGTATACATGTAATTCTCATCTAAATCAAATTGTTGAATTCTTTGTAAGTTCATGCATATATATATATATATATATATATATATATATATATATATATATACTTTTTGCTGGTTGAGTGGAAGAGAAGGCCTTACGGCCTTAACTCTGCCAGCTAAAATAAATCATTATTATTATTATTATTATTATTATTATTATTATTAATATTATTATTATTATTACATATAAGATAATAATAATATTATTATTATTACTATTATTTATTTATTTATTATTTACTTATTTAGTTTTTTGTTTATTTGTTTGTTTGTTTATTTATTTGTTTATTTATTCATTTGTTTGTTTGATTGTTTTTGTTTGCTTGTTTGTTCGTTTGTTCGTTCGTTCTTTCGTTCGTTCGTTCGTTTGTTTGTTTGTTTATTTATTTATGCAGAGTTAAGACGATAGGGCCTTCTCTTACACTCTACCAGGTCACAAAATACACAAGCAGTGAAATTTAACAAAAAGTTAAAGAACACAATACTAATATATTACAGAAAATAATAACATAACAAGAGTTGACACTGTAGAAAATGAAAATAATACTATAAGCTAAAATGAAAAAGTAAAATACAGATCTAAAGACTGGAAAGATACGTGATTTACTGTACATGCACTTGCTGCTAATAGCAGTAGGTGCGAACAAATGAACGCACAGAATTTTATCGATACAGAAATGTTATATTAATTTCAGTCAACAAAAAAAGTACTTGTATTTACAACAGTTAACAACCAGTAATGTAGCAAATTGTAACGTCTTGTTTTCATTTGAACAAGCTCCTTAACTATGTAGTCTTTTATTTCTTAATTAAAAATAAAAATTAAAGTATTTTAATATTAAAAGTACAGTTCGCACATTTTCTTTGCTTAGTAGTACTACTAATTTTTTTTTTCTTAAACCCTAATTGACGCCTCTGGTTCTGGAACATCCATCATACAGCCCAGATTTCACACATGATTTTTGGGCATATCGAGCTGTGAAAGTGTTGCGGGTGAGAAAGTTTTGATGTTATGAAGAAGTGAACACCGTCTACTTCAACATCATCCTGTTGAAGATAGACATAAAATTGTCTATCCTTACTCTAAAGTCTAACTCATTGCATGTGTTTGAGAAATAAGCTTATGGATCTTTGTGGGAAGTTTTCCAATTCCCAAGGAATCTAATTCGGAAAAGGAAAGGTCATCACGCACACAACAACGTCTGGTTCTGAAAGACAATCATGCCTAGTGGTGCAATGTTTTCGAAGCGGCTTTGTAGATATCCCTTTCAGTTTCATCTTTTGTAAATGGCTCAAGATAAAAACGTTAAAATGATTGTTAAGTCTCTCCATCAGGCATGAATAAGCATAAACTCATAATGGATGAACATCTTCTTCGTAGCCTACAGTCACTGTACCTTTTAATTATACTGCAGAGCTATTGCACGTTCGAGATGTTTGTTTGTGTCATTTGCAGCTTGCAATTCAATTTCCTTTGTCAGTCCGCGCCGTATTGTACTGCCATTAATAACAGTCATCCGACCCGTTTGTAAAAACTAACACCCAGCTGAATTTATAGCTACGAGTCAATAAGTTTTCTCTAGATCACAACTGCCGCAGCGATTTATATCAAGTAGGTTCATACTTCATGAAAATCAAATAAATCATGAACTGGTTCTCTGTAAAGTAGGCCTAATGAAAACGGAGACCGTGAGGAGAATTTGTATATCTTCGACATCATCCTCGTCGTTTTTACCATCATCACAAATGTTTGTAGATTTAGGAAGAACGTTTAGTTTGTATTTAATTTCAAGATATTCCTCGTTTTCCAGATTGTCCTGGGTCGTCCTATAGGCTATTGTGTCGACCTGCTGGAAGATATCTGTAAGTCACTTTTGTTCATTTCTAGGGCTACGATTTTGATGACCTATAAATCATGAAAAAAATGTCCTAAAAGCAATGCATTTATGAACTAAAAATCTTCCAAAACTGCCCTTAAAAATGCCCTAAAAATTGATCTTACATTTATTTATTTATTTATTTGCTAATAATTGTAACATAAAATATAATATATACAGAAAAACTTTAGCTCGCCCCTGAAAGAGTAGAACTCGTGCTCAGGGGCGGATTCCTGAATTTAAATTAATAATTATACAATACAATTTGTCTTATGTCTACTGTGCAATTATAGTATATAAATTTAAATTTACAATTTTTCAATTTTTATAAAATCCATACATAACTTTTTTAAATTTAATACTAGAACTATTAGAATTGACAAGATTAGGATATTTAAATATAAATTTGTTACATATTCTTGGGTCTAAATTACTACTATGATTAAATACTGTAACAGTGTTGCATTTTGGTTCAAACAATCTTAAAGAATTCATACCTTTTGTTTCATAACTATGAGAATACAATTCAAAATTATTTCGATTTTTATGTATGAATTTTATTAATACAATATAATAAATGTGTCTTACGTTAAGTACATTAAAGTCTAGAAACAAATTTTGAGATGGAAAATCAATAGGTTTATGAAGACATATTTTAATTATTTTCTTCTGTAATAAATAAAGTGGATTAAAATTGGATTTAAATGAGCTACCCCATCCTATAATTTCATACATAATTACCGATTGAAATAAAGTTAAATATATTGTGCGTAATAAACTTATTGACAAGTAATTAATCAATAATTGGCTTAGTAGGAATATTAATATTTAGACTAGTAATTAAATTAAATTCTAGTACCAACATTCATGTTTATTTAATTTTTGACAATTTTTCTAAGTAGTACACTTTAATTAATTATTTTACCTGATGTAGTTCCATGTAGTCCACCACAAGGCCACTCTTATCCGGAACTA
>NC_091118.1:201282336-201302336 GCF_040183065.1 Periplaneta americana | reverse complement strand
TTATGGCATTCTGTGGGACATACCCAATACAAAGTAAAATTTGTCTGGATAATAAAATATTAGAAAGATGTAATAGTTTCCCATATTTAGGTTACAATCTTTCCATTTTTTGAAGAATTGGACATATCACAGAAAATTAATAAATACACAAGAGCTATGGGCATTATAAATAGTGTGATGAAACCATCCTTGTTTCAGAAACACACCCGCATACGTCTCTACAACACATTGGCACGACTGATGCTCAGCTATGGCAGCGAAGCATGGACACTGAGGAAAGCAGATAAAAGCAGAATAACGGCTTGTGAAATGCGATTCATGGGAAGAACAGCGGGCTGTACTAAATGGGATCTGAAAAGAAATTGTGAAATTTTAAAGGAACTAAAAACTCAACCAGTTTTAGATTACATTGTTCAATATCTGTCTAATTGGAAACATCATTTGGAAAGAATGAGTAATAGTAGACTCCCAAAGGCAATTTATAATTATGTACCACATGGCCAAAGATCTGTGGGTCGTCCTGCTAAGAGATGGCGTGAAAATTTTATGAGAGACCGTAACAGGCCTTGTGGCCTAACACTTGTCAGGCAGAAGAAGAAGATAATAATAATAATAATGTTTAGATTGTTCATATTGATAAATTCAAAATTATGAAAAAATGTATTTCCTGAAAATCAACTAGACCATTGTAAATGGCTCGTTCATTTTTATAAGTAGGCCTAGGCCTATTTTTTTAGTTGATTATTTAACGACACTGTATCAGCTACTAGGTTATTTAGCGTCGAAGTAGGCCTATTGATTGGTTGTGATGGCAGCTGTAGAAATGTAGCTTTTAAAATCTTATTAGGCTTAGGTCTATTTTAAAGACCTCTTCAATATATGGTTGGGACAACAAGCCAAATTTCTTCCGCATTTATGAGTTCGCTAAATATGACATAGCTATTAATGTCACTGTCCTTTCATAAGGACTGTCCTTCCCCATTACACAAGAAATCAGAGGAAATACACACTCCAGCCAATACGCATGGCTGCCATTGTAGAACATTAATATGGTCCACTAAATATGTCCTGGCCGCGAATACAAATGTTCAATTCAGTGCTGACATCCCGGTAATACCTTATTTCCCTTGGTATACATCAAAAACTCATTTAACCTTTTGCTACGAGTAAAATGATTTCTATGAGGGGTCCGCGGGTTTTTAATATAAATATCGCAGCGCTCTTGTCATCTTTTCATAATTCTGCAGCCCTTCCCTCCTCTTTGTGTCCTGCACCCTTGCAAACCACTTCTCCCGTGCAGGAATGTCACTGGGGTGAATTTATAGGGGGAGGGGTCAGAGATCTCACACATCCATTTCATTGTGCGCAGTCAACGTAGTCGTCTGTTTAACATTGTCACGTGATTCTCATGAGGTTGCCATGATACAGACCGGTGCAATGGCTGTTTTTCTTTCTTCACTTGTCTGGCATCGTGTACGCCAGAAGGGAACTTAAAGAAGGGTCGTTTGGTGAGTCTCTCAGTATTTCTAATGCGAGACAAGATGAAGAATTTAGTGCTTTAAACATTTCTATCTGTATCAGCCATTCCGTCGGTTTGAACTAAAATTCTGATTTATCTGGTCTTAATTTGAAATAAATTAAAAATATAACGTTATATCACCAAGAAAAACAGAAAAACAATGCTCCTATAATATGCGGATGCATCATAGGAGTCATCTCATTCGCTGCATTGTGTTCAACTGAATTAACCATTATTAGAGTTGCTGCTTTGCAGAATACTGCCTCGATAGTTTTGGTAGAACACGAAAATCGGACTGCAAATCCAACATTTTCCAATATTTTCTATTTTCTGCCTTCCTCTTAATGTCCGCATGTGATCATATAGGCCCTACCTTAATGTCGTCTATCATCTGATATCTTCTTCTGCTCCGAACTCTTCTATCGTTCACCATTCCTTCCAGTGCATCCTTCAGTAGACGGTTTCTTCTCAGCCAATGACCTAACCAGTAGCGGCCGGTGGTCGAAATCCTCGGTGAGGCCAGATGCAACTAGTTTAAGTGCCTCCGATAGGAAATGTTCATTTATGATATTAATTATTGTTATATTATTAATATCATGATTATTGTATCATTATTATTAGTAGTAGTAGTAGTATTATTATTATTAGTCTATTATTATTAGCCTACTATTGATGAAAAATAATGTCACTCACCAAATAAGCTGTTATGCTGTGAGTTTCAGCGATTGTTTCAACGTGATGAAGCAACTCACATCATGTGTTGAAAATCCCCTCCTTTCTGTTCTTTTTATTTTTTTTTTCCTTTGACAGCAACGAACAAGGCCAACAGAGAAGTTTATTTTACGCCACATTACCACTTAACCATTTATGTTGCCCATACCAGGATGCAATAGAAACTCGCGTTTTAAGATTATCTGTCAGAAAAATTGTCAGCGTGTCGTAGGTATCTCGGTAGTCTTTCTCTTTATTTAAAACTTCCTTTCTTTCAATATTATTTCTTCTCGAAAAAGGACACTCTAACAATGAATTAACAACACCAGCATTATTTCTCGCATTTGTTTCTGTTTATATTTTCCCGAAACACATAACAACATTGGCCCAGATTCACTACTGTACTACGAAGTACAATAGTACAACACCTTCGCTTAAGTCATAAACTGAGACATAAGGGGAGGGAAAGTGTGGGTCTCTGCCTGCCAAAGCGCTGGAATTTGTGTTATTTATGACCTATTTAGAAAGACAAGTCACCATTGCTATTCCCACCCCACTCTACCCTTGAGGCCGGCCCATGGATGTGAGGAGTGAAACCTGACCAGGCCACGAGGCCAGACGAAACGTGCCTCGGCTACAACGTTTTAAGCGCAAGCTCAAACCCCGCGAAAATACAGAAAATTCAGAAGACAGACCCGGCACGAACGATTCTGGCCTCAGGAACAAATTTTACTGCAAAACAGGTCTATATACATCACAAGCCAGACCCGGCACGAGCTATTCTCGCCTCAGGAATAAATTTTACTGCAAAACAGGTCTATATACATCACAAAGTTTTAAAATGCTTCTACAGCGATGCTTCATTCAAATAACTAATACATTATATAAAAACACAAAATTTGGTTTCTGTTAAGCCAAGTGACTGAGGCCCGGCCTCACTTGCCTCAGTCAATCAGCCGCCACTGCACTCCACACAAAGCACTTCACTAGTCTCTTTCTTAGTCCTTTTTCTAGATGTCTTTCTATTAAAAACTTTCTTTGCCATTGCTATCCTCCTTTTGACTTCCTAGTAGCAGCTCATGTTACTGCTTATAGTACACCCCCAAGTATTTGAAGTTGTCCACTTGCTCTACTGCCTCATTTATTTTTCGCACGTTTACATCCTTTATTTTTCTTCTGATAACCATAGTTTTCGTCTTGCTTCCATGCATTTATCTTCATCCCATACTACTCACAGCTGTCATTTAGCACCAGTAGCATCCTATCCGTTTGGCTAGTATCCTATCTTCTTCTGCTAACAACGCCATATCATAGCCTATTGAACTGGAAACATCTAGGCCTATAGAAATCAAAGTATTTTTTTTTTTAAATTATGGGTTAGAATATTACGTAACCTATATTTGAAAGATTTCAAGGTTCGGCACTCCTTGACTTCAGGCGGCAGAGACTTCCAGTGACGAGAAGTAACAACAGTGAAGCATAAGGAATACAGGGATGATGTGTGGAATGGAATTGATAGCATATTATCGCGTTGTGAATGAGTATTAATGTTATGATAGCGAGAAAGAGTATGAAAACGAACGAATAATTAAAGAGGGGGTTGAAGTGTGCATAATTCGATATGAGGAAGCGAGTGCAAATTTCTCTTCTCATATAACTTAAGCCTTAAATTCACAAAGTATCCTATAGGATACAACAGGTTAATAGGCTACTTTATAGTTATTTATGGTACTTGTGAGGCGTTAGCCTCGTGCTTAAATTACACGAGCGCAATAAAGATCACGCTCACAAGTACCATACGTAATTTTATCCATGACCATAACGAAAAATTATGTTTTATAAAACAAAATATGTTGAAAATAAATCCTCATATAATCACATATCACGGCATGAATTTTTAGAATCGATACGTGTACTAGGTAGGTTATGATGTAGGAGGCCATGATTAGTGAAGAATGGTATCTAAGGCGTTGGATAAATAACAAATTATAATTAATTATATAATTTTAATATATTTTTTCGTTTTAAACATGTATTTTCGTCTTTTTTAAATATCAGGGATTATTTAGAAGTGTTCACGGGAATAATGTGATTAAAATAAGTTCACATTTTACTTCTGTAAACTTAAGAGGAATATTAAAACATGATCAATTATCGTGTCTGTTTAGCTCAGTTGGCTAACGCATGTTATTTTAAAATCCTATAAACCCATCTTCGCAGGTTCAAGTCTCCTCGCATCCCAAAAGGTAAATTATTAAAAGATCAATAAAATTACGTAGGCTATTAGATATGGACGCAATGCACAAATTACGACGTAGTAGATACAGAAAAGAGAAGGAGATTGAGTGTATACATATTTAAGAAATGGTAATAAACAAGTGGAGGTAGTGACATCTAGTAACTAATATATTAACTTCTTGAATGGAAAAGTATACGTGTGTGCCCGGGTACTAGGAAAATACTAATGAACTGTGAGATAAAGTTCAAACTGTGAGGTAAAGTCTTTATCTCACTAGTGGAATAAAGTAATGTTGAATAAAAGCCTACTTTACAAACGCAAAAGTATTTAGTAAAGGCATGCTTTTCGTTATGGTCATGGATAAAGCTATAATTTTAATAGAACAGTAGAAAAAAAATTAAATACAACCAAAATTTCACAATACTGTAATAGGCTATTGTACAACATAATATAAAATATGGACATTGCGATAGTTGTTTTCTTTACAGTCCGACACGGTTTATTAAACTAGTGTGAGAAATGAAGTTTTACCAATTTAAGGGTAAGACATTGCACGTCTCCTCCTAGCTGTTCAAGAGAGTGAGTCTGGAGCTTGGTTACACGCATTACCATCTCCTCACATCGGCACCCTAATAGATAGTACATCCTTTAAAATCGCAATGGCTTTACGCCTTGATTGTAAACTCTGCCAGCCACACCAATGTACTTGCGCAGGAATTGCTGATATTTACGGCCATCATGCACTCAGCTGTGCAAGGAGCAAGGGTCGCATTCCCAGACATACAATGACTTGTAGAAACTAAAGTCAGATAGGCCTATAGTCATAGTATCGAACATTACAAATGAAGTGGACACAAGCGTTATGAACACACTGTAGTTTTATGAGAGGAATCCGCCTTGAGATCACTGAATAAAACTTCGGCGCAATAATCGAAGTGAGATAGAATGAATGCCTGTACAAGAGCCTGTTTTAATTCAGTTAGATAATGATGCAATCTTGTTACTGAATGGAGAATAGAGAATGCCTTCTTACATGTAGGCCTATATTTAATACTAGCCGTACCCGTGCGCTCCGTTGCACCCGTTAGAAATAAATATAAAGTAATTACATAATTAAAATAGGACATTTGGTCCAGGGAACATTCGTGTTTGATAGAAGGATAAATCGTTTAATATGTTACTTAATTTAAATTGTATTTAAATAATTAAAATGCGACCATTTCGGTCCAGAGACACTCATTTGGTGCAATGACAATTCCTTTAACAAGTTTCTTTATTTTTATTACATGCAACCATAGTTTAATGAAGATTGACATCATTTAGAATTAATGTGTATATTTTATTTTACTTGTTATAGGTTTCCATTGAATTATGGTAATAACTTAATTTTAACCCTTGTTTTCTACGTATTCAGTAAATGGCGCTTGGCCCACTATGGTTCTGAACCCTTCAAATAACTTAAATTATATTATATAATATTACATATTATATTATATTATATTATATCAGAAGTTACTATAATAACATTATAGCATTATGTCCATCTAGAGAAACTACACTTTCCAATGGTGAAATAATAATTAATTATACAAATCGGATAATTTAGCTTCCGACATTACTTCATACAAACACAGAAACATTCTCTGTAGGCTATCTTTCATAGCTTTCGATTGTTGCTGTCCAAGGCCCCTTATAGACGAAGTCATTTGTTTTTTAATTCATTACACGGCCTTAGATGGCAGTTATTTTAATTTTAAAACTCATTTATCTCATTAAATATCAGTTCTATCAAAATTTTTCAGGGAATAAAACTTATTGCAAATTAATTTTTAATTTTAAAGAAACTTTTGTTATGTAACATTTTTCACAAAAATCAATAATAAGCGAGATATTTCGATTTATTTAATTCAGGCCCCCTTATAACCCCCCTTTTAAATAATGTATTTTGAATGCCATATAGCCTAAAATCTCAGTTACAACGAACTTAATTTATATTCCAATTTTCATTGAAATCCGTTCAGCCATTATCGCGTGAAAAGGTAACAAGCATACAGACAGACAGACAGACAGACATACAAACAAAAATTTCAAAAAAGCGATTTTCGGTTTCATGGTGGTTAATTACATATGTTAGGACCAATTATTTTTGGAAAATCGAAAATTGCCAGAAAAATTTCGGCTACAGATTTATTATTAGTAAGATAGATGTATAATTTTGGTACAGAAGTTTAGCCTCAGGGAATAGGAGTTATTTGTAACTAAAAGTACAACAAGCTTAATCTCTAATGCTGACGATGTTGATGACGATGATTTCTATCAAACTGTACATAAGGAAGGAAGAGCTGAAAATATGTGACAATGGGATCAAGAGCTTCATTTTAGCACAATAGCTGATGTCGCAATATAAAGGGAACTCAAGTACAAGATCTCAAGTGCTTGTACAAAACAGATGCTTCAAAACTCCGCAAGCTGAGGAGTAATATGACAACTTTTTTCTCATACTGCGTATATTTTCCAAACGAGATAATAAAGCTCTCCAACAATTGAGTGTCTCAGGAAAAGAATGACCTAAAACACAAAGACAGTTTCTCTGTTATTTTATGAAGTTGGTTACATGCATATGATTCTGAAATAGGTATAGGTCTATGCAGAAACTAAGTAAATGAAGTTGAAGTTTTGATCACAGATGTCAGAGGTCGTTAAATGAGAACATGGTACAAATTGTTGTGTTATTTTCTGTGATTCTTATTCTTCTATTAGAATTTTTACATTTTCTGATAAAATAGGTAAATAGGCCTATATACTCTCTTGTTTAAAGTCTGAATTTCAAGACCGATTGGAAAATTTTTTAACATTAATTTATGTTCGAAGGGAAGTTTGTATACATTCAAGTCTTTGTTCTCCCGAATGTTGCCAATGAATGCGATTATAATCAAACGCTATGTATTGGTAAATTATTCAGGATCATAAGACAGAAAGGAGATAAAATTGTTTTACCAAGTCAAGTCGAAAAACTAACATTCTCGTATTTAAATTGAAGGAAAGTACCGATGAGGCCTACATATTATAATTGCGCATTTCCATTTAAAATTTCACAATTTATTCGAAACAAGTGAAAGATTTCAATTTATTATATGTTGGTATCACTCTGAATTTATTTCTGTTGCAAAAAATTACCTCTAGTCACGAATGTCGCAACAAAAGACGACGTAATAATTTCGGAAGTTAGTTCACTCTTTTACACAACCACTCAGTTCCACTAAAGATGGAAACGTTTTATCCTCGCGTTTTCTTTTTCTTCGTACCGAATAATTACAAAGATTGTGAGAACTCTATTCTTAATATCACCTTTATTTTCTACCTCTCGAGCCGTCGTCAAAGCAACACTTCTGATGCGATGAAGATGATGATAATGGCAATAATAAAAAGGGATTCTCTCCAGGAGGGAAATTCTTATAGACATTGTTGTCACAATTTGTAACTGAAGACCTAGGCCTTCGGAACTTGTGCATTCGCAACACTTCTGGGATGCTTTGAGAATCGTCGCTCTTCTTTTTTAATGACTCAATTAAAACTCAGTCATCGAGCTGCACTTTTATTGGGCGACGGCAATTAAATTTGAGTTTAATATTTGGTGCTGTACTAAGCAGTGTGGAAGACGTACAAAGAAGAAGAAATGAGGAGGGGGGAAATTACGACTTACTTGAAAAGCTTTGAAAAGAATGGCAACATTCATGCTATTAGAACGGAACTGATTTTAAAGCTTTTAATGGTCGGTAAAAAAGGCAGCCGGTAAGTGTGTGTGTCTGAATTGGAAAGGAAATAGTAAAAAGCAGCGAGACTTCATGGCTTCATTACACCGAGAAGTTGGAATAAAGAAGTGTAGGCTTCCTCTCTTATTTTTTGTCCCTGTCGTCTCCGGTTTATGTATCTCTATAAAGAAGAAATGTAAGACATAATGCCTCTCCGGGATATCAAACCTCAAATCGCGGAATCGTCATCAAGTACAGACTGCCTCCGTTTTATCTAGTATCTCGCTAACGAACCCAAAAACAAGCCTAAATAAAGAGAACAAAGGCAAAACAAATTTTATTCTATAAAGAATGGACTGTAATCAGAGACGTAGTTTTTTTGTTAGTAGCGATAAACTTGGAAAGTTTAAGTACGAGGCAAGAAGTTAAATCACGCATCATGTCGGAGATATTAGCGTATTGCTAAGAAAAATATACAAGGAAAATTGCAAAATATTATAAAATTCTAGCACTCCCTAGAAAGAGAGTGATCTCGTCCTCAGGGGAGGATTCAATACGAAATAAAATTACATAGAAATTTTTTTAAATCCAATTAGACCTATTTAGGCTATTGTCCCTTTAGCTTAGCCTGTAACAAAAGTCATGGCGAGACATTATTTTCATTACAAACTTATTTTGGTAATATAACGTTCAACAAATTAATTCATTACATTTTAACTTGCATTATGTAATTTTACCAAATAAGTCAGTTAATTTGAAAAACTTTATGACACTAATGCAGTAAGAAGAAATGCAATCCGGTTCAACATTCAATAAATATATAAGTTATAATCTATTTTACTTAGGTCTACAGCTATACAAAACTCTTTGACAATAATGGCACTTTAGGACTATAGATAGGCCTATGTAGGTGGCCTAATGATTACACCTTTTCCAGTTGTAGGCCTATTTCAGAAAGTATCAATTGTATTACAGAAATGATGAAATGTATTTCAGATTAGTCAATTTAATTTCAGATAGTATCATTTGTATTTCAGATTAGTCAATTCAATTTCAGATAGTATCAATTGTATTTCAGAAAACATCAATTGTATTTCAGATTTGTCAATTTAATTTCAGATAGTATCATTTGTATTTCAGATTAGTCAATTCAATTTCAGATAGTATCAATTGTATTTCAGTTTTGTCAATTTAATTTCAGATAGTACCATTTATATTTCAGATTAGTCAATTCAATTTCAGATAGTATCAATTGTATTTCAGAAAACATCAATTGCATTTCAGATATGTCAATTGTATTCCAGATAGTATCATTTGTATTTCGGATTAGTCAATTCGATTTCAGATATGTTTAGTATCAATTGTATTTCAGGAAACATCAATTGTATTTCAGATTTGTCAATTGTATTTCAGATAGTATCATTTATATTTCAGATTAGTCAATTCAGTTTCAGATAGTATCAATTGTATTTCAGAAAACATCAATTGCATTTCAGATTTGTCAATTGTATTTCAGATAGTATCAATTGTATTTCAGAAAACATCAATTGCATTTCAGATATGTCAATTGTATTCCAGATAGTATCATTTGTATTTCAGATTAGTCAATTCGATTTCAGATATGTTTAGTATCAATTGTATTTCAGATTTGTCAATTGTATTTCAGATAGTACCATTTATATTTCAGATTAGTCAATTCAATTTCAGATAGTATCAATTGTATTTCAGAACACATCAATTGCATTTCAGATTTGTCAATTGTATTTCAGATAGTATCATTTGTATTTCAGATTAGTCAATTCAATTTCAGATAGTATCAATTGTATTTCAGAAAACATCAATTGCATTTCAGATTTGTCAATTGTATTTCAGATAGTATCATTTGTATTTCAGATTAGTCAATTCGATTTCAGATATGTTTAGTATCAATTGTATTTCAGAAAACATCAATTGCATTTCAGATATGTCAATTGTATTCCAGATAGTATCATTTGTATTTCAGATTAGTCAATTCGATTTCAGATATGTTTAGTATCAATTGTATTTCAGAAAACATCAATTGCATTTCAAATTTGTCAATTGTATTTCAGATAGTATCATTTATATTTCAGATTAGTCAATTCAGTTTCAGATAGTATCAATTGTATTTCAGAAAACATCAATTGTATTTCAGTATTGTCAATTTAATTTCAGATAGTATCATTTGTATTTCAGATTAGTCAATTTAATTTCAGATAGTATCATTTGTATTTCAGATTAGTCAATTTAATTTCAGATAGTATCAATTGTATTTCAGATTTGTCAATTGTATTTCAGATAGTAGGCCCTATCATTTGTATTTCAGATTAGTCAATTCGATTTCAGATATGTTTAGTATCAATTGTATTTCAGAAAACATCAATTGTATTTCAGATTTGTCAATTGTTTTTCAGATAGTATCATTTGTATTTCAGATTAGTCAATTTAATTTCAGATAGTATCATTTGTATTTCAGATTAGTCAATTTAATTTCAGATAGTATCAATTGTATTTCAGATTTGTCAATTGTATTTCAGATAGTAGGCCCTATCATTTGTATTTCAGATTAGTCAATTCGATTTTAGATATGTTTAGTATCAATTGTATTTCAGAAAACATCAATTGTATTTCAGATTTGTCAATTGTATTTCAGATAGTATCATTTGTATTTCAGATTAGTCAATTCGATTTCTGATAGTATCAATTGTATTTCAGAAAACATCAGTTGTATTTCAAATTTGTCAATTGTATTTCAGAAACTATCATTGTATTTCAGAAGTTACGGTTGGCACCTTATTCTCCAATGTTAAATCCAATCGAGATCATTTAGTGTAAAGTGAAGACGTACCTAAAAACCCATCTTGGAATTCCTGACGTCATAGTTCTCGGTGTTGTAGGCTAATTTACCTACTGTAGAGAGTAAAATTGATGAAGCAACACACATACCTAATATTGTTGGTGGTGATTGTGCTCGTGTGGTACAACACAGTACAATTCATCAAGCTGCAGCTTTAGCTATGGTGAATATGCCTGTCGGACGCTAAAATGCAATAAAGTTGAGGATTTTTAAAATCCATTTTCCATTTTTTAAATATATGTTAAAATCTCAAGTAGGTCTACATTTGTTATTTTGTGAAATAAAAGTGACTATGTAATCTTAAATGCATTGCTTATTTTCTGAAATACATTTGATACCATCTGAAATACAATTGACAGATTTGAAATACAATTGATACTATCAGAAATTGAACTGACAAATCTGAAATACAATTGATAATTTCTGAAATTAAATTGACTAATCTGAAATACATTTGATAATTTCTGTAATACAATTGATACTTTCTGAAATACAACTGGAAAAGGTGTAGTCCTACCATATAATTTTCTCATAAGTCGATCTAATTGTTTTTTAAATAAAAGAAACTCTTTCCCAACTTCTATAAAATTGCTTACAGGCTAGGCCTAATGCTTTCACGAAAAACTTTCCTTAAACATTTTACATTACCAAAGCCTCGTAAATGCAAAAGTACGTGGAAGAAAGTAGCCTATAAAAATATGAATAGGCTTATGACGAGTTGAAACAAAAATATTGATGTACAGTTTAATAGCCTATTTATGGAATAAATCCGGAGTTGCGGTCGAGGGTGGGTTCGAATCCTACTTGGGCTCATTGTCTTATTGAGTTTTTTCGACGTTTTTCCCAACTGTAAGACGAATGTCAGGCAAGCGTATGGTTTATTCTCGGCCTCATCTCGCCAAATACCATCTCGCCATCGCCAATTCAATCAACGCTAAACAATCTAGCAGTGGCGGCTGATTGACTGAGGCAAGTGAGGCCAGGCCTCTGTCACTTGGATTAACTGAAATCAAATTTTGTTTTTATGTAATGTATTAGTTATTTGAATGAAGCATATATCGCTGTAAAAGTTTTTGAAAACTTTGTGATGTAGATAGACCTGTTTTGCAGTAAAATTTGTTCCAGAGGCCAGGATCGCTGGTGCCGGGTCTGGCTTGTGATGTACAGTATATAGACCTGTTTTGCACTAAAATTTGTTCCTGAGGCCAGGATCGCTCGTGCCGGGTCTGGTTTGTGATGTATATAGACCTGTTTTGCAGTAAAATGTGTTCATGAGGCCAGGATCGCTCGTGCCGGGTCTGGCTTGTGATGTAGACCTGTTTTGCAGTAAAATTTGTTCATGAGGCCAGGATCGTTCGTGCCGGGTATGCTTCTGGATTTTCGTTTGTCTTCGCGGGCTTTTGACGTTGCGCTTTAAACGTTTAACTGAGGCACAATTCGTCTGGCCTGGTCAGGTTTCACTCCTCTCAACCATGGGCCGGCCTCAAGGGTAGAGTGGGGTGGGAATAGGGTGACTTGTCTTCCTAAATAGGCCATAAATAACGAACATTCCAGCTCTTTGGCAGGCAGAGACCCACACTATTCTCTCCTCTTATGTCTTAATTTATGACTTAAGCGAGGGTGTTTTTCTATTGTACTTCGTGTAGTGAATCTGGGCCAATGTTGTTATGTATTTCGGGAAAATATAAACAGAAACAAATGCCAGAAATAATGCTGGTGTAGTTAATTCTACGACATCACTGACAATTTTTCTGACAGATAATCTTAAAACGCGAGTTTCTATTGCATCCTGGTATGGGCAACATAAATGGTTATGTGGTAATGTGGTGCAAAATAAACTTCTCTGTTGGCCTTGTTTGTTGCTGTCAAAGGAAAAAAATAAAAAGAAAAGAAAGAAAGGGGAATTTCAACACATAATATGGGTTGCTTCATCACACTGAAACAATTACTGAAACTCGCAGTATTAAAGCTTATTTGTTGAGTGAAATTATTATTTTTTATTACTAGTAATAATAATAGACTAATAATAATAATAATAATAATAATAATAATAATAATACTAATAATACAGTAATAATGATATTAATAGTATAACAACAATAATAATTAATATCATAAATAAACATTTTCTATCGGAGGCACTTCAACTAGTTGCATCTGGCCTCACCGAGGATTTGGATCACCGGCCGCTACTGCAATCTAGTAGTTAATACAACTTCGTTAAAGAAACAGCTGAATTGTATGAAATTAATTAGGCTATAAACGATGAATGGAAAGATGCAGCATTAACTATAGCCTCTTAAATATTAAAATTACGTGAATGGATAAACAAAGATAAATAGTAAATGTAATAAATGGTGTTGATATTGTTTTGGTTTCCTTTCAAGTCATAGAAAGGGTCTTGTCAAAATACATAGACTACAAAATAATTTAATTTAGTGTATATAACAGAGCTCAATAGCTATACCGTGTGGAAATTTATGATTACAAAGGGTTGACTGGATAAACCCTCTGCAAAATTTATGACACCCTCAGGGTGCTATCGCTGGAGCGATACAATGGAGGGAACCTGCAGTCAAGCGTAATTTCAATTTCAACACACGGTTACAAAGATCTACACAACTAGTCCCGTGAAAGCCTGTGAACTCGTATAACAGACCTAGAAAATTAAAACAGTGATGAAGTTAGCGGGCTTCTAGATACGAATACAGGCCCTCCCCTCACAGGTATACACGACGCACGGCAGTACAGAATCGCCTCTCCAATCCTGTCAGACTTCCCGCACAGCACAGGAAATACCATCTCCATTAGTACCAGCAACGGTGAAGTAAGACATCAAAAACAAAATGCACACGTTGCCATATCAAATAAACATTTGATTTAGTCCGAGATAGTGTGAAATAATCAATCAAATCCACGCGAATGGGGGTGAAGATGATAGAGACAATGAAATGGGAAGGGGTGGCAGTGTTGCCGTCCGGGCAGGACTTGAGACCGCGCCCCCCTGCTCCCATTGGTTGGAACATGACCGTAACGTTATCATTAGCAGTCAACAAGTTACCTCTGGCTGCCACGCCAGGTGTTCAGGGTGGGGGAACGTACTACTGTAACAGAAAACATTAGCCTCTGTCTATGTACTGTACGAAGCAAATATATTAACCCGAGGATTTAAGTTATAATATTGTATATATTTCATAAAATTTGTTAATTTAAACATAAGATTTTATTTTATTCTTTAATTTCAACTCATTTCATTTCATTCCATTCCATTCATTCATATTAATTATAACATATTGTATATAACTTATTTAGATTAAATTATTGGGGATCATCAATGTGGTTTTAGGCGTAATAGATCGACTATTGATCAGATTTTTTGTATTCTGCAGATATTGGAGGAAGAATAGAAGTGCAAGGGTACAGTACATAAGTTATTCATAGATTTCAAAAAGGCATATGACTCGGTTAAGAGAGAAGTTTTATAATATATAATATTTTTATTGAATTTGGTATTCCCAAGAAACTCGTTTAATTAATTAATTCTCTCTCAGTGGAACGTAGCCTACATCAAAGTCCGTATAGGCCAGTTCTGTCTGTTGCTTTTCCAATTCACTGCGGGCTAAAGCAAGGAGATGCACTATCACCTTTACTTTTTAACTTTACTCTAGAATATGCCATTAGGAAAGTTCAGACAGGGTTTGGAATTGAATGGGTTACATCAGCTCCTTGTTTAAGCGGATGACGTGAATATGTTAGCATAAAATTCACAAACTATTAGGGAAAGCACGAGAATTTTACTTGAAGCAAATAAAGAGATAGGTTTATGTCTCGTAACGAGATCATAGTACGAAATATAAATATAAAAGCTGGAAATTTATTCTTTAAAATACCTTGCAACAACAGTAACAAATATACATGACACTCGGGAGGAAATTAAACGCAGAATAAATAGGCTGTAGGAAATGCCTGTTATTATTCGGTTGAGAAGCTTTTGTCATCCAGTCTGCTCTAAAAAAAAGCTGAAAGTTGGAATTTGTAAAACAGTTATACCTTTTGGGAGGTCGAGTCGTAGATGGAAGGATAATATTAAAATGGATTGGAGGGAGGTGGGATATGATGATAGAGAATGGATTAATCTTGCTCAGGATAGGGCCCAATGGCGGGTTTATGTGAGGACGGCAATGAACCTTCGGGTTCCTTAAAAACCAGTATGTAAGTAAGTAAGTAAGTAATAATACAGTTGTTTATGTTTCCTTTATTTGTGATATTGAAAATAAACTCGCTAATAAAGTGACAAGCATTAGGCTTACTTCCTCTTTGGAAGATGGGACGTGCATCTCCTGTGCTAAGGAACTTCTTAAGAATGCCTCCATTCGCATCCAGGTTGCTTACGTCAGGTCACATTTAACATTTTTGGTTACTGTGATTGCTTCTTTGGAAACTACAAGAAAACCAATTTGTGAGCAATCTAACCTTTTAGCCTTTTAGCTCATGATAAAGTGTTGAGAAAACTACGCGAAAAAAAGAAGAATTCTGAACACGATGTATGTATGTATGTATGTATGTATGTATGTATGTATGTATGTATGTATGTATGTATGTATGTATGTATGTATGTATGTATGTATGTATGTTTGTATGTATGTATGTATGTATGTATGTATGTATGTATGTATGTATGTATGTATGTATGTATGTATGTATGTATGTATGTATGTATGTATGTATGTATGTATTCACACTGCAATGGGTATATAACTTACCCGGTGGCAGTGGTAACTAATTACACTCAATAATGACAATAATAAACTTATTAATTAAAAATACAATTAATAATAATAATTAATACTAACAATAATTTATAATAATAATAATAATAATAATAATAATAATAATAATAATAATAATAATAATACTAATATTAATAATAACAGGGAACATCCTAAATTAAATGAAGCACGATCACTTAAAATAACATTTAAAGTAAATCTAATTTGTATCTTAAACCTAAGTTCGAACTAAAACCCACGAGTATGATATGTTAATATCTGCACAAGTACCTTTCAACATTACACTCATTTCGCTGACAACTCACTGCACTGGAACTACAACACATTTCACTGATTCTATCCTGATTTCACTAACACTTCAAAAACATTTCACTGTTCAAATACTTTGCACTGCCACTATAAACTATAAAGCTTCACTGACAGGAACATATTTCACTTACACAACACACTTCACTGACACAACATAATTCTTCACTGATACAACAATTCAATAACAAAATATCATTTACACTTTTTAAATACTGTGTATAATATACTACCGTCTATTAGTAAAGTCGTTAAGCCTATTTTAAATACATTTTTGGTTATTGGTAAAGCCTTTAGTAAGTCTGCAGGTAAAGCATTCCAGTCCCTGATAGCACGATTGAGAAAAGAAAACTTTCCAGTGTCCGTCCTCTGTCTTCTTTCCCTCAGTTTATATGAGTGGTCGTTCCTTGAAGAGTAATTTGGCGGCTGCAACTTATTTTTTATTTCTCTCCAGGCAGGCTCACCTCTGTATATTTTGAACAGTGCGCATAATCGAATTCGCGTTCTCCTGTCCGTGAGTGTGTCCCATTTTAATGGCGATCGCAATGCAGCAATGAATGTTTTGTCAAGAAAGTATAATAAAATGAGAAACTGTGACTTTCTAGTTACAAACAGTTTTAAAATTAAAATATGCTCCCGCCACATCAGTAGAATTTAAGCGTTCGTTTTCTGCATACAGGCTTGTGCTAACAGTCAAAAGTGTAAATTATCTCTCGAAGATATGGAAAAGTTACTGGTTGTGTATTGCGAGTGCAATTGGCTCCTAATATCAAAAGACCATTGGGTAAAGTGAATGAATGTACACTACTGTATATTTAGGGAATAAAATAATGCTTCTGTTTTATCATCATTGCGTAGGATTACCTGCATTCCATTTTAATATAGGCCTACTACCCCTATATAGACAGCTAGGGAAAAGCATTATTGTTTAAGGATACCCATGAGTGAAAAATGTATATCACAAAAGAAAAAAATTCCACAAGTCAAATTAATAACATTACACAGAAACTTGATAGCAAATTAAAGAACCATATGCATGGGGGATGTCCTGACCAAAAATCAAAACATTTCAAATAAAATTACAACGCAGGGGGCATTTTGTAGCGTAGTTATAAAAAATAGTAAATATTTTATTACTCAGAAACTAGGCCTATTTGCCCTAGGAGAATGAAACTTTGTCAGTTTTTTATTGCAATCAATGAATATGTGTGGTAAAAATTTCATAAGGATTGACTGAATAGTTTCGGATTTACAAATTTCACTCATGGGTATCCTTAAGGCAAATTCTAAAGGACAAGATTTTTATAAGGCACTTAATACTCAATTAATAATAATAATAATAATAATAATAATAATGATAGTAATAGATACACGAGATATTTAGGCCTATTAATTTTGAGTGACATGTGATGAAAGGTAGTAATTTTAGATATAAATTTAGAGCTGAGACCTATTTCATAGTTTTACTGAGCCTATTTTAGGCTATTAAAATTTAATTTTTAGGACCTAACAATCCTAACAATGCCAATGTTGATGACGCTGGTATCTCGTCCGCATTGCTTCCACATTTATGCTTATAAGAATCTTTAAAAAATTAGAAATATTTCACTCAAAGTAGACTAATTGGAAATTGTGGCTGTTAGATTTTCTTGTAAGCTTACATCAGTAACCTATATTTCAATATGCAATTTTAGAGCCAAAATACTTTTGCAAATAGTTATAGGTAATTACAATAACTGTTTAAATTTTTTGTATGTGCTCCATAGAATGCTATAATCTTGCTTTTATTGATTGAAATGTTCAGGTCACATTCTTTAGATAATAACCACAATTATTTACTGCGAGCTGCAGTTTCGCTTTATATGCAGGACAATAAACAGAAGTCTATAACTTCAAGAGCAGTCTTTTGGAATGCTGCAGTAAAACTGTGAAAATTGGAAGTTGATATTGCGTAACTCACAGTTGTGTGCAATTATCGGATAAGGAATTCAAGCACATTTATGATGTCTAAAAAGAACGATATTACCTATTAAAATATGGATAGACCTAGCTTTGGTCTGTTTCTCAGATGACATACTTAGCTAGAAGTGCTGGAATTTTTGTTCTTTGTACATTTTTACATTCTCTATTCTAAGCCTAGAGAGCGGCTAGAGCGCTGGACTTATAATCGTGTGGACCCAGGTTCGAATCGTATGGACCCGAGTTTGATCTCAGGCGTATTCCCGATTTATAACTTGTGCTGGGGAAATCCATGGTTCAAGCAACCCAGGAGTTTTCTTCGAGGGCTCCTGTTTCCTCATGGCATCCCAACAAATATCCGTCATCATCTCATCTCATCTCATCTCATCTCATCTCATCTCATCTCATCTCATCTCATCTCATCTCATCTCATCTCATCTCACCTCACCTCACCTCACCTCACCTCACCTCACCTCACCTCACCTCACCTCACCTCACCTCACCTCACCTCATCGAGGGTTTAGCGTAAACCAACCACGTCTGACGCACTCTGAGCAATGACTCTGTCGGTAAATAAATTGGTTTACAGTTTCATACAACTGATTACATATGGGTGATTGACGAACAGTCAAGTAGACCTACCCACCACTAGTGAAAAAAAAACATTGCGTGTTCTAGCAACAAACCATATACCGATACTGTATTATTATTATTATTATTATTATTATTATTATTATTATTATTATTATTATTATTTATTTATTTATTTATTTATTTATTTATTTATTTATTTATTTATTTATGCCTATAACAGAGCAAAGCCCCAATTACAATAGACAGTACAGATATTCGTTAAAAAAACATAGACTTGTATATAACATGAAAAAAGAGATGAAACAGATACAAATGCAGGATACAAGTGCAAATACAAATTAAAATGGAAAATGAGAAAAGGAAAAAAAACAGACAAATAGATACTACGTAAAAAAAGACACAGACATAGATATAAATGAAAATACAAAATGAAATAAATGAAAAATAGTTAAGTATAGATATCATAGCCAAAAATGTAAAATGTAGCTATAATTGGCAAATTACAGAGTAACAAATAGCAATATTATATAAAATCAACTACCTTCAGTATATTAATAACAAAATGTTTGTATTCCATGTAAGAAATGCAGAAATCTAGATCCCATGTTTTACATATTTCATTGAAATTTGAACACATTTTTAACACTGGTGAATTTTTATTATTATTATCATCATCTTCATCATCATCATCATCATCATCATTATTGTAGATGAGGACAAAGCAGAGGAAATAGAAATGATAGGAGAAAAGAAGAAGAAGATGAAGAGAAGGAAGAAGAAAGAAATGGAGAGGTCGAGGTATAAGATATGATGATGGGAGATTAGACTTGGAGAATGGAGAAGGTGAAAAATAAATGACAGAAGAAAGAAAGAATAGAAATGAAGAAGATTGAGGGAGAAGAGTAAAATAAAGATGAGAAGAAAAAATAGGTGGAGGTGAAGTAGGAAGAGAAGATTGGGGGACAGGAAGAATTATTAAAAGAAGAAAATGAGATTTAGAAATCAAAGTGGACGTTTGAGTTGCAGCTGGTAGTAATGAATGAAGACGAATCTGGTGGTATGGCAAAAGAAAACAAAACTTGGATCGTAAGGGGAAAACAAACAGATTTATTATTCTGAAATGATGACTGTACGTATTTCAGTTCGTGTAGTAGTTTAGAAATGATGGAATGGTTCAATGAAACTTGAAGGTGAGTGGTTCAGCGTCACGATTTCTTGTCTTGTTTCGCGGGTTCTGAAGGAAACGTCATATAAC